>NC_069500.1:182744494-182764494 GCF_027579735.1 Bombina bombina
TCAACGTATCCACTTTACCTGCCTTCGCCGGCCCAATACGCCCGCCTAAGCTCGCCTACCATCGCCACCGCTGACCTGAATACGTTCGCCAAAGTTATCAAAAAAGCTGTCAAAAAGCCACGCACCAAGTACGGGGCGATGAGCAGCGGACTGTGATAGTTATCACTCATCCGATATCGCTGCTCTTCGGCTTTTTGACAGCTTTATTGACAAGCTGTCACTAAGCACCCACACTAACTACACTGTTCTACCCCCTATACCTGCGCCCCCGGAGCCCCCCCGCAACTAAATAAAGTTAGTAACCCCTAAACCACCGCTCCTAGACCCCGCCGCAACTATAATAAATGTATTAACCCCTAAACCGCCGCTCTCGGAGCCCACCGCCACCTACATTATGCCTAGTAACCCCTATCCTGCCCCCCCTATACCGCCGCCACCTATAATAAAGTTATTAACCCCTATCCTGCCGATCCCGGACCTCGCCGCAACTAAATAAATAGTTTAACCCCTAAACCGACGCTCCCGGACCCCGCCGCAACCTATATTAAACTTATTAACCCCTAATCTGCCCCCCCTACACCGTCGCCACCTATAATAAATGTATTAATCCCTATCCTGCCCCCCCTACACCGCCGCCACTGTAATAAATGTATTAACCCCTATCCTGCCCCCCCTACACCGCCGCAACTATAATAAAATTATTAACCCCTAAACCTAAGTCTAACACTAACACTAACACCACCCTAACTTAAATATTAATTAAATAAATCTAAATAATATTTATCTTATTAACTAAATTAATCCTATTTAAAACTAAATACTTACCTTTAAAATAAACCCTAATATAGCTACAATATAAATAATAATTATATTGTAGCTATCTTAGGATTTATTTTTATTTTACAGGCAAATTTCCATTTATTTTAACTAGATACAATAGCTATTAAATAGTTATTAACTATTTAATAGCTATCTAGTTAAAATAAAGAGAAATTTACCTGTAAAATAAAAACTAACCTAAGTTTCAATTACACCTAACACTACACTATCATTAACTAAATTATTCCTATTTAAAACTAAATACTTACCAGTAAAATAAACCCTAAGCTAGCTACAATGTAATAAATAATTATATTGTAGCTATTTTAGGATTTATATTTATTTTACAGGTAACTTTGTATTTATTTTAGCTAGTTAGAATAGTTATTAAATAGTTATTAACTATTTAATAACTACCTAGCTAAAATAAATACAAAATTACCTGTAAAATAAATCCTAACCTAAGTTACAATTAAACACTACACTATCATTAAATTAATTAAATTAATTACCGACAAATAACTAAAATTAAATACAATTAAATAAACTAACTAAAGTAAAAAAAATAAAAAAAGCTGTTACAAAAAAATAAAAAAATAATTTACAAACATTTCAAAAATATTACAAAAATTTTAAGCTACTTACACCTAATCTAAGCCCCCTAATAAAATAACAAAGCCCCCCAAAATAAAAAAATGCCCTACCCTATTCTACATTAAAAAGTTACCAGCTCTTATTACCTTACCAGCCCTTAAAAGGGCCTTTTGCGGGGCATGCCCCAAAGAAAACAGCTCTTTTGCCTGTAAAATGAAAATACAACCCCCCCCCAACATTAAAACCCACCACCCACAGCCAATCAGATTCAAGTTCAATCCGATTGGCTGAACCTAAAATAGCTACAATATAATTATTATTTATATTGTAGCTATATTAGGGTTTATTTTAAAGGTAAGTATTTAGTTTTAAATAGGATTAATTTAGTTAATAAGAGAAATATTATTTAGATTTATTTAATTAATATTTAAGTTAGGATGGTGTTAGGGTTAGTGTTAGACTTAGGTTTAGGGGTTAATAATTTTATTATAGTGGCGGCGGTGTAGGGGGGGGCAGGATAAGGGTTTATAAATTGATTATAGGTGGCGACGGTGTAGGGGGGGCAGATTAGGGGTTAATAAGCTTAATATAGGTGGCGGCGGGGTCCGGGAGCGGCGGTTTAGGGGTTAAACTATTTATTTAGGTGCGGCGAGGTCTGGGATCCGCAGGATAGGGGTTAATAAATTTATTATAGGTGGCGGCGGTATAGGGGGGGCAGGATAGGGGTTACTAGGTATAATGTAGAAGGCGGCGGTGTCCGGGAGCGGTGGTTTAGGGGTTAATAACTTTATTATAGTTGCGGCGGGGTCTAGGAGCGGCGGTTTAGGGGTTAATAACTTTATTTAGTTGCGGTGGGCTCCGGGGGCGCCGGTATAGGGGGTAATACATTTATTTAGTTGCGGCGGTGTAGGGGGGGCAGATTAGGGGTGTTTAGACTCGGGGTACATGTTAAGGTGTTAGGTGTAGACAGCTCCCATAGGAATCAATGGGATATCTGGCAGCAGCGAACATGAACTTTCGCTATGGTCAGACTCCCATTGATTCCTATGGGATCTGCCGCCTCGCCTCAAATACGCTGTGGAATTCCAGCATATTTGAGGTTGACGGCTTGATAACTAGAGGCCTATGAATCAGTAGAAGGATTAAAGGAGACAAAATAATTTTCTTAGGTTTTCTGGTTTCATTGTTTCATTGTGATTCAATTTGTAACAAAAAATAAAGTATTAAAAAGCAAATTGTATTAATGATACTTCTATACACACTGCAATGTAACAAAATTAGTTTACAACTGCAAGAGTACTCCTTTTTTTTTTTTGTAAAAATATTCTAAAAATGTCCCTCTTTTTCATGGCTTCAAAATTCCTGGAGATTTTACATCTCATTCAGGATAAAATGGCCTTTCAATTCATAGGGCATCAGCTTCTTCTTGAGGAATAGGTAAGAATTGCACAATTGATACTTGAGTAATGTATGTACATATACATTTGTATATAATCACATTCCTATAATTAGACCTCCTTAAAAGGGAATTTATGATGATAACATTTAACATCAATAATGTCAGAGGTTTTAGGGACACTAAAACCTCTGACATTATTACTTTTCAGCTCATTTACAACTGTCTCTAATTGGACTCAGCAGGAGAGAGTAGATAAGAATAGGCTTTTCTAACCTTTTAATTTAGGGCCCAATTATCTAAATTTCACCAGAATGGCGAGAAATATCACACAGCTCACGTGTAATTCTATAAGAAAAGGGGCTGAACCTGGATGTTTGTATCGAGTTTCTTAAATGTGTCTTTTTTCAGTAAAATTAGCACATTGTGTATTTTGAAAGAAATTCAGTAGTTTACAATTATTAAGACAAACAACGTTACCTAAATGAGGAATGTGCTTCGAGATTTCCAGTGTTAACTCAAAAAACTGAACACACTGTTCATCCCACTTGCCAAAGCGGAGAGACTAATTTTATAACAGAACCAAAAGAAACCATTTGTATTTTCAACTATTGATTACAACTACAACTTTAGTTTTGGAAATTTCATTGTGCGATAAATAGGAGTTTCACCATTTTCATTATTAAATACTTTTTTTCATAAAAGTTAAGAAAGAATGTGACGCATTCATTTAGATTTGCATTTTGCTGCAGACTATTAAAAGGACATTATACACTCATGTTTTCTATGCATAAATGTTTAGTAGATGATCTATTTATATAGCCCATAAAGATTTTTGTTTTTTTTTATGTATAGTTTTGCTTATTTTTAAATAACATTGCTCTGATTTTGAGACTCCTAACCAAGCCCCAAAGTTTTATGAGAATACTGACGTATACCTACTCCAGCTTGCTCCTGTTTGTGTAAAGGGTCTTTTCATATGCAAAAGAAGGGGGAGGGGTGTCTTATTTCCCACTTGCAGTGGGCTTTCCAGCTACCTTTTCAACAGAGATAAACTGAGAGCTTATAAGTACGTTTTTAACAGTTTTATACTGGATTTTTATATCAGTCTCTGTGCATCTTATTCTTTATAGTAGTGTCTATTACATACAGTTATATGAAAATGAGTGTATACTGTCCCTTTAATGACAATTTTGATGTTAACTATTAATACAAGTTTGTATGAGTTGTTTGATTATGAATTTTACAGCGTAATTCAATAGCCTTTTTTTATTGACCACTATACTGTATGTGTCTCGTATATGCCAATGTAGGTTACACCTTTTATCAAGATGCCCTGCAATCAAGGTCAAA
Source organism: Bombina bombina (assembly GCF_027579735.1). Taxonomy (NCBI): domain Eukaryota; kingdom Metazoa; phylum Chordata; class Amphibia; order Anura; family Bombinatoridae; genus Bombina; species Bombina bombina. The sequence continues at coordinate 182,748,657 of NC_069500.1, forward strand.
TGTACCTTTAAAGAATAATTTAAAGTATTTTTAGCACTGATAGATATTTTTAGACAATTTTGCTTGAGCAGGGTACTTTAGATAATCATGCCCTTACTTACAACATGGCAGACCTAACTTAAACTTTACGCTTATTACTTAAATATTTATATAATTAAAAAAATCTGCATATTTGGATACATCATTCATTGTCATCATTCTGTTTGGTTGGGGCTATTGGCCAGTTAGTTTATTCTTCTCATCTTGCGGGTAAAGATTGTAATTCATTGGATGGTTCGGGAGGTTCAAATGGTTCGGAATGGGAAATAATATTTACTGCACTCCTCTACAGAATTATTGACTGATTGTCCTGCAATTTATCCTTTGTTTAATTTAAAAAAGGGTAATTCAAATATATTATAATCTTTTTTTTTTTTCAAAATGGATGCTCATGTAGCAAATAAACCAGTGAAAATTTTAAACCAATGTATCAGTTGTACAAAACATACTTTTTTTTTTTTTTACAAGAAACTCTAGTTTAAAAATGTTACAATTTTAATAGAACATGGTTGATTGCATTACAACTATTTAAAACATAATGGTGATATCATAAAAGTCTATAACTACATTTATTATTTTCTACATGGGTTCCAGACAGTTTTCCGTCCTTGCTTTATGTTTGGAATCTTGCAGTTTTATTCTCATCAATACAAACTTTAGCTGCCCCATCTTAGAGCATATTTCAGGGGAATTATATTTCTCATCATTTCAAGAAGCTTCTCCATTGCAAATGATATGCATTTGTTAAAGGTTAGCAAACGAGAAACTAAACCAACCATACCAATAACAGCCAGAAGAACCGCTTCTAAAAATGTGATGCTGCGGACATTTCATTTTTAATATTCAGTCAGAGTAAAGCTAAAAGGCCACTAAGCTAGAGGCGGATAAAATAGTTCTGGGTTTTATGGCTCTCAGACTTCAGTAAAATGCCTTAAATATAGCTAATGAGTTCTGTTATCTCGCAGTAGCTTGAAATGTGCCCTTTCTATGCTGCCACAGTTACATTTCCCTGTCTATCACTTTACCCCAGGCCCCTATTAAGTGAATTATCACGGATACTAAATCATCTCTGCAGGGGTTTCAATAAACCCATCAAGACACTTCAACGTCTTTCTTTCCTCACTGTTACATAATGAATTATTATTTCCAGGGGAGCTGTTAAGAGGCCCCTTTGGATGAACTGAATGGGACTATGTTACATTGTATGTTGCAAGGGTGAAGACATTGTGGACAAGAACACCAGCTTAGCCTCAGGGCCTTAGAACTGCTTAACAGGAAAATAAAATATGGATGGATAATGGAGGGAATATGCCCATGGGATGAAACAACCCACTGGCTGGCTGTATTCTCTCCTTTTAGCACCAACCCCTCCCCTTCCTCCCCTCCATAGCCAGGAACACTCAAGTCCTGCAAGAACCTAAACACAGCACTCTACAAATGTTTTCCTTAACCAGAGGAAGCACTGATTTAACAAACCAATTGCAGACTCCATTAAAGTTAATTTATTAAACATGCTATGCTGTGTTACTAAGCTGAGTAATTGTATATAACAATAGTACAGAACAGTAGCCATTCGTTTCATAAAAAGAATCTAAGAACCCATCAAAACAAGTGAAGAGGTCTGTAAGAAGTGTCAATATTAAAACAGAAGGTTATGTACATACTAGAATATAGTATTATTCTATTTATTCTAAATAAAATGTGAATAATGTTTGCGTGTTAGTTTTGCTCACAGGTGAGTCCTACAGTTTTTTTTGTTTAAATAAAAAAGATAAAAAAATGTATTAATAACTGAGAAGTACAGCAGACAGAGGAATACGTTTTATTTCATGCAGAATTGTAATAGATCTTGTGTGAAGTAAATCACATTGACTTTATTACATATATATATATATATATATATATATATATATATATATATATATATATATATATATGTATCTATCTATCTATCAATCATCTATCTATCTGTCTGTCTGCCCGTCTGTCTGTCCATCTATCTATCTACTTATCTGTTATATATCTGTCACTATCTATATATGTTGCTTCTATTTACATTTCTGTTACCCAGATATGTTGCAGTTGGACACCAGAAAATGTTGCAACAAATGAAAAAGTTATGGTTGTTTATCCATTTTGCAGCTAAATTCCACAGTACTGGGCGCCAGGGTTAATAAGCTTAATGTCATTTTTACAAATACATTTCAGTAGTAAGACCAGATTTATTTTATTATTTTTGACATATATTTATTTAAAAAAAAATAAAAAAAATCTTGTTTAAACAAATGCAATGTTATGAAGCACAGTATTGATTCCCAGCTTGTAAAATGTGTAGCACAGCCAATGGTAGTAATTTGTCACATGCTTACTATGCAGATGCATCCAACACATTGACTATTGGAAATGTCTAGCTTCAGGAATCAATATTAGAATAATGAACTGTAACTGCTATAATGTAAATTAAGCTTGTTGTTAATCTGTTCTAAAATTATTTATATCTGTATGTATTTATATATGTATGTGTATTATTATTATTATTATCATTTATTTGTATAGCGCCGCCAAATTCTGTAGCGCTGGGTACAATGATAGGGGTATACAATGACAAAGATTTGTGATAAAATACAAAACATAACAAAATGAAACAAATCTAGTTCAGGAGGAAGAGGGCCCTGCTCCGGAGAGCTCACAGTCTATAGGTTAAGGGTGCAGAGACATAAGGTTGGGGTAGCTTGTTAGATCAGTTGTATTTGCAGCAGTGAGTCAGGCAGTTCATGTACATGTATTAGTTTGGTTCAGATGCGGGATGGAGGAGAGATGGTAAGCCTCTCTGAATAGGTGGGTTTTTAAGGATCGTCTGAAGCTATACAAGGTTGGAGACAGTCTAATGGAGTGGGGTAGAGAGTTCCAGAGGACAGGAGCAGCACGTGTAACGTTTTGAAGGCGGGAGTGGGACGTAGAGATAACAGGAGTGTAGAGATGTAGGTCAGAGGTTGATCGAAGAGGACGGGATGGGGAATATTTTACGATGAGAGAGGAAATATAGTTGGGCGTTAGACTGTTGAGTGCTTTGTAGGTTAGGGCTAATACTTTAAATTGTATTCTGGAGTGTATGGGGAGCCAGTGTAGAGACTGGCAGAGCGGAGCAGCTGATGTAGATCGTTGACTTAGGTGAATGAGTCTAGCAGAAGCATTCATAATAGATTGGAGGGAGGATAGGCAGTGTTTTGGAAGGCCATTTAGGAGTAGATTGCGGAAACCAGATTGTAGTGGATCAAGTAAGGAGTTAGTTGTGAGAAATTGAGTTAGCCGATTATAGACTAGTCGTTCCAATAATTTTGAAGCAAAGGGAAGTAAGGAGTCCGGTCGATAGTTAGAAGGCGTGGAGGGGTCAAGCGAGACTTTTTTAGGATTGGTATGATTGATGCATGCTCGAATGTGTCAGGAAATGTGCCAGCAGTGAGAGATTGGTTAAAGAGATGAGTTAGGGAAGGGAGAGAGAGGGAATAAGTTGTGAAGGAATAGGGTCAAGTGGGCAGGTTGTGAGATGAGCCAAGGATAGGAGTGCAGATAATTCTTCCTCTGTTACAGGAGGGAAGTAGCATAGATTTTTGTCAATAGAATGGGTGGGTAGGATCGCTGGGTTTGCGGGGTGCGAGGTGCAGATCTCTTTTCTAATGATGTCAATTTTATTTTTGAAGTGATCAGCAATAATTTGAGCAGTGAGGTTGGTAGTGGGCGGACGGACAGGCGGACGTAGAAGGGAGTTAAAGGTTGAGAACAGTTTTCTGTGGTTGGATGCGTGAGATGACACAAGGGAGGAGAAATAGACTTGTTTGGCCAGGCTGAGCACAGAGTTGTAGGACTTAAGGGTGAATCTATAATGTTGGAAATCAGCACAGGTGCGTGATTTCCTCCACTGCCGCTCAGCAGCCCGTGAGCATCGCTGAAGATATCTGGTCTGTTTAGTGTGCCATGGTTGCCAGTGATTGATGTACGTCGAAGAGTGGAGGGTGCAGTTTTGTCAAGTGTTGATTTTAGTGCCAAATTATACTGAAGAGTCACAAGGTTTGGACAAGAGAGGGATGAAATGTCAGAGAGCAGAGGACTCAGTTGAGTGGAAAAGTCTGTGAGATCCAAGTCATTTAAATTCCTGTAAGGTATCAGTTTTTTGGGGGCTTGCAAAGATGTAGCAGGTAGAGTAAGAGAGAAAGTTAATAGATGGTGGTCAGAGAGAGGAAAGGGGAAGTTAAGGTAGTTGGAAACAGCACAGAGATTTGTGAAGACCAGGTCTATGGAGTTGCCTTTGCAGTGTGTTGGAGATGTTGTCCACTGGGACAGGCCTAAAGAGGTGGTATGGGTATGTTTATATATTTTGTATCTATTGAAAATAAGATCTAGTGAACATTTTCCACTACCAAGTCAGTATAGTATATTATTAGTCTGATTATGACTTATGTACTGACCTAGGGAAGGTGCTGTTTGCTTCTGTATGGATATAATTACTGCCTTATTATTGTTTAGTTAGTTTACAGTAGTTTCTTGCCCTTTCGAAGGACGTTATTTTTGATAGTTTTAGTAATAATATTTGCATATGATGATTAAAAGGAAGGACACCTATCCTTTGTAGTCTATGACAAAATTACCCAAGATAAAATATTTCTTCTTTAGGCTTCTGTGGTTTTGCAAGTTGACTGTCAGTTTTGTTTAATGCCAGTAAAAAAAAATATATATTTTTTAAAGGGACATAAAATACCAAAAAAAATATTTCATAATTCAGACAGAGCATACCATTTTAAACAACTTTCCAATTTACTTCTGTTATCAATTTTGATTCATTCATTATTGAAAGAGCATAAATGCATAACTGGGAGCTAGCTGAACATATTAGGTGAGCCAATGATAAGAGACATATATGTGCAGCCACCAATCAGAAGCTAACTGCTCTTGAGCCTACCTAGATATGCTTTTAAACAAAAGTTATTAAGAGAACAAAAACAAATTATATAAGATGTAAGTTGTCCTGAAATGCACAGTGCCATCATTTGATGAGCACATGTAATGCCATAGCAAGATGGGGCCTCTAATTATTCATTTTTCCTATCGCGAGAAAGTATCTCATCCTGTTGTCTTTTCCTTGATGACTGTTGATAAATACTAAAGATGGTTACAACCTTGGCAAGCAATAAACTTGTCTATTTGTGGCATGGTCCCTCCTACACTGTGATGCAAAATTAGATACATTTTGAATTTGAATTTGTTTAGAAATTGCTTTTTGCCATAGTAACCTACATTTAAGCACATTTATTTTACAATTGGTCACTGATTCTTTTTATTGAAAAATGTAAATGGAAACAATGGATGATGTATTTGATAAATAAAAGAAAGATTGTAATATTTTGTTATATAGATTAATATAGCATTTGTATATCCTGGTTAACCAATGCTGCTATTATAACATATTAGCCGTGTTTATTACCATGTATGCAGAAAGTAGTTTAGCAAAATATTGTTACTATTACTATCTGTGGGTCTGTATTCAGTCACTTTCCAGTGTGGCATGTAGTTAGAACATGGTTAATAAAAAGAAAATTCTAGCAGATCCTTAACATGATTCAATAGACTATAGATAGACAGACAGATAGATAGGCAGATAGACAGACAGACAGACAGATATCGATTTGAAACCTTCTTAACTAATAAATTGTAATTTGAACATATTTTATAGAGAATTCGGAAATTCCCTAACATTAGAGAAGTCTCTGAGGTAAGTTAAAGGGCCACTAAACCCAAAATCTTTCTTTCATGATTCAGATAGAACATACAAATTTAAATAACATTACAATTTACTTCTATTATTTATTTTGCTTCATTTTTTAGATATCCTTAGTTGAAGAAAAAGCAATGCACATGGGTGAGCCAATCACATGAGGCTTCTATGTGCAGCAACCAATTAGCAGCTACTGAGCATATCTAGATATAAACAAATTAGATAATAGAAGTAAATTAGAAAGATGTTTAAAATTACATTCTCTTTCTAAATCATGAAAGAAAAAATGTGGGTGTCATGTCCCTTTAAGTTCTCAGTTTTTACTTAAAGGGACAGTCAAGCCCCCCAAAAAACTTTCATGATTTTAATAGGGCATGTCATTTTAAACAACTTTTTGAATTTACTTTTATCACCGATTTTGCTTTGTTCTCTTGGAATTCTTAGTTGAAAGCTAAACCTAGGTAGGCTCATATGCTAATTTCTTAGACCTTGAAGGCCGCCTCTAATCTGAATGCATTTTAAAAATTTTGACCACTAGAGGGCGTTAGTTCATGTGTGTCATATAGATAACATTGAGCTCAGGCTAAAATGCAAGTCTGTCAAAAGAACTGAAATAAGGGGGCCGTTTTCAGAGGCATAGATAAAAGGTAATTACAGAGATAAAACGTGTATTATTATAACTGTGTTAGTTATGCAAAACCGGGAAATGGGTAATAAAGGAATTATCTATCTTTTTAAGCAACAAAAATGCTGGTGTTGACTGTTCCTTTAAACTAAACATTAGTAATACTATCTTTTACGTTATTCTAAAAAAATCTGGTCAACTTAAAGGGACAGTCTAGTCCAAATTAAACTTTCATGATTCAGATAGGGCATGTAATTTTGAACAACCATCCAATTTACTTTTATTATTAAATGTGCTTTGTTCTCTTGGTATTCTTTGTTGAAAGCTAAACCTAGGTAGGTTCATATGCTATTTTGTAATCCATTGAAGGATGCCTCTTATCTGAATGCATTTGACAGCTTTTCACAGCTAGAGGGTGCTAGTTCATGTGTGCCATATAGATAACATTGTGCCCACACCTGTGGAGGTACTTATGAGTGGGCACTAAGTAGCTAAAATGCAAGTCTGTAAAAAGAACTGAAATAAGGGGGCAATCTGCAAAGGCTTAGATACAAGGTAATCACAGAGGTAAAAAGTATATTAATATAACCATGTTGGTTATACAAAACTGGGGAATGGGTAATAAAGGGAATATTATATTGTATCCCTTTAAGGAATGGATGCATTTAACCCATTTTCTATGTTCCAATAAAGTGGCAAACTGTGGGTTAGGTATAATAAGTAGCAACATAAATTCATGTTCACACTTCTTGCACTGGTAAAAGGTTATCTGTTTCCTGGATATTTCAGGGAATTTACAGATAATATTCTGTCACAAATCCTGGCTCATCCCTACTGTGGGCTAGATTACAAGTGGCGCACTAACCTTTGCACGCAAGCAATATAATTTTTTTTGGCTTTTGACGCAAGTCGGAAATAGTTTGCATATGACAAGTTGAATGTAAACGTGTTTTCTGCTCATGCGAATTTGCAATTTGCGCTTGTTGACTTAGCGAGACTGAAGAACTTGCATAAAGGGTAGTGAATAAAAGATATTTGGTAAAAGGTGTTTGACAACACTGGGCCATGATGGCCCTGCTGGTGTGCTGTGATTTGACATACCCCCACTGCTCACTCTGACAAGCCCACCGCTCTACATATCTGAAATACTAAATGGGCCTCTCAGAGTGACATTGAGCATGACCGTTTGTACACTTTGCACATGTAGCGGTGGTTCAGCAGCAGTGTGACAAGGAGAAGACGGATCGAACCTCAGGTAAGTAAGCCCCACTGACACCAATGAAGTTTGCATTTAAGCTATGCTGACCCGCTGACACCAATGCATATATACAGTATATACTGTATATATATATATATATATATATATATATATATATATATATATAAAATACCCCACTGACCCCAATGAATTTTGTATTTAATATGTATTTATATATAAAATTAACCCACTGACACCAATAAAGTTTGCATTTAAGCTATACTGACCCAATGCATATATATCTATATATATATATTGTAACAGGAATCTTTGGCAATCACTGTCTTCTAGGGTTTAAATGCAATAGAGGACAATCCAGTTAAAGTTTTCAAAACTTTATTTTCTTTCAAAATAGCAAGGTGACGTTAAGAGCAGCATACAGTTTGTTCGCAGGTAAGGCAAAAGAACAAGCTTCTCTGCACAAGCTTCCAAAACAGCAAATCTCTGTCTGCATTGTCCGCAGCAATACAAATGTCCTTTACAGAATGTAACAGCAAACAGAAATCCAGCAAAATGTGTAGTACATAATATTCACAACACATCATATCAGGCCTCCTGCCTGGCTGTAATCTACTTAGCTAGAGAAATGCTTCCCTTTTAAACCCAGGAGCAGTAATCATGAGCCACACCTGAATTTAATTGTCTTTAACAGCTGTAAGGTATTCACAACTAAAAAACACTAATCACTTCCCTGGGGTTTCTTAGCAAAATGGAAAAAGTGAAATGTATTAAACTTGGTCTAATATATACTCCCTCTATCATCAAACCAGACTTTCTGTCACACTTCCTCCCCCCCCAGCTCACACTTGGTGGAGTGAGCGACCATAGACATTAAAGAATGTACCCTTGAAAGACCATCAGCATTGCCCTGCAAAAGACCTGCTCTGTGCTCTACAATCAAATGAAAAGGCTGCAGACTAAGAAACCATCTAGTCACTTTTGCATTCCTCTCCTTATTCTGACTCCATTTTAAAGGAGCATGATCTGTAATCAACTTGAATTTCCTCCCCAACAAATATTCCCGAAGAGACTGCAAAGATCACTTAATAGCTAAACATTCTTTTTCAACAAGAGAGTAATTTTTTGCTTGTTGGTTTAATTTTCTACTAAGAAATAATACAGCATGCTCCTCCCCTTGGTACACTTAAAAGAACAGCCCCACACCAACATCAGAAGCATCAATCTGCACTATAAAATCTTTAAAAAAACTGGAGTTACCAAAACTGGATAGGCACACAGGGCATCTTTCAAATGCTTAAAAGCCTTGTCTGCTTCTGTAGACCATTTAACCATCAGTGGTGATTTTGCCTTTGTAAGATCAGTTAAAGGAGCAGCTATTGTAGCAAAATCTGGAATAAACCTTCTATAATATCCAGTCAAACCCAAAAAAGCTCTAACTTGTTTCTTAGTTAGGGGCTGGGGCTAGTTTTGTATGGCTTCTATTTTAGTTGTCTGTGGCTTAACTAATCTTCTCCCAATTGTATATCCCAAGTACTTCGCTTCCTCTAAACCAATGGTACATTTTGAAGGATTCACAGTTAAGCCAGCAGAGAAAATGGAGTCAAGAGCTGCCTGAACGTTTGGGAGATGTGATTCCCAATCTATACTATAAATGATTACATCATCAAGAAACGCTGCAGCATAACGAACATGGGGCTTTAGAATTCTATCCATCATTCTCCGAAATGTTGCAGAAGCACCATGTAACCCAAATTATAAAACTGTATACTGAAACAACCCATCTGAAGTTGAAAAAGCAGTTTTCTCCTTTGCCTGATTAGTGAGGGGTACCTGCCAATAGCTTTTCGTTAAATCAATTGTTGTTAAATAACGTGCTTTTCCTAGTCTTTCTATTAAATCATCAACCCTACAACCCTAGGCATTGGGTAGGTATCAAATTTTGAAATACAATTTAATTTACGATAATCGTTACAAAATCGTAAAGTACCATCCAGTTTAGGAACTAACAATTGGACTGCTCCAATCACTGTATGATTCTTCAATCACCCCAAGTTTTAAAAAATGTTCCACCTCCAATTTAATAGCCTCCCTACAGGCTTCAGGAACTCTATAGGGTTTAAGGGAAACCTTTTTCCCTGGTTCTGTACTTACTCTTACTATGTTTAATTACATTAGTTCTCCCTGGCATCATGGAAAAAAATTCTCTGTTCCTTCTAATAAAGTCCTTGACCTCTTGCTTTTGATGCACAGATAGAGTTTCAGAAACATTTACCTCTGGCTCAGTAACAGGTATTGTCATGAGATGCAGGACATATGCAGGACACAGCAATGATGGTACAACTCTATTTTATTACAGAGCATAGCAATACACATCCAGACAGGTTGATTGTACTAAACTAACTGCGACACAGACACCGGACCTAAGCCCCGCCCACATGCTAGTGACATCACATCCTGCTCTCATCACATCTTCCCCTTTTTCAAAGGCAAAGCATACATTCGCATATATTAAATAACAAGGTACACCAACAGGGTATACAACAACATTTTGTTTTAGAACATTATAAAAACAGATAGATTAGAAAACATGAACAAATAAATTACATCCTGACTTGGACATCGGGGTAGACTACCCTAGACCACAGTGACCATGGGATTATTCTGCCCATACTTCCGGTCACTGTTCTAGCTAAAGTCAGTCCCTGTATCGGGCCGGAAGCCTCACCACTCTTCCGCTTGATGTAACTTTGCATGAACTGTCCTCTGATACAGAAGATGGTGAACAAGAGTCTGCTGGAGGCAAAGATATATCCCCGCTATGATCTTGCTGAGGGGAAGGCACCTCTCTTAGAACAGGGGATCCCACCGGCGGTGGTACTGAGGTATCCGGTTCCAGACTCTCAGGTACAGGCTGAAGATGTCTTCGGTTACGGCGTGTAACCGTCCCTCCCTCTGTAAGGACTGTGTAAGACCTTGGTTCTGGAGAGCGGCCCACTACCGTAGCAGGCGTCTTCCATTTCTTCTCATCATCCAGTTTAATTCTGACACTTTGGCCCGCTTTCAGTTCCTGTAAAGGCCTGACAGAATGTCTCCTGTCGTAGAAGAAACGATAACCCTTTTTGGCCTCTTCATCCCTCCTAAGGACTTCGTCCCGAGGAACAGGGCCAGGCGGCTTGAAGACACCCACTGAGGGTAAAGTGGTGCGAATCTGGCGTCCTAGCATCAGCTGTGCCGGGCTAAACCCGGTGGCTTGAATGGGCATCGCCCTGTATGACAAGAGGGCTAGGTACGGTTCAGATTGCTTTAGAATGAATTTTGTTGTTTGAACTGCCCTTTCAGCCATTCCGTTGGCCTGCGGATAATGTGGACTTGACGTGGAATGTACAAAATCATATTCCCTGCTGAAAGCACTGAACTCTGTAGAAGCGAACTGCATGCCATTATCACTCACCAGCTCCATTGGAATGCCCCAGCGGGCGAACAAGCTCTTCAGGCGAATGATAACGGCCTGACTTGTGATATCATTCAGGGGTGCTATTTCCAGATACCTGGAATAGTAGTCGATAACAACAAGAAACTTTTTCCCGTGCAGTTCGCACAAATCAGCAGCTATTTTCTGCCACGGCCCCGCAGGCAGCGGAGTAGACATTAAGGGCTCCCTTCTCTGAGTAGGCCGGCGTTCTCGGCAAAAGGCACATTTAGACACGTGATTTGCAATGTCGGAGCTGATCCCAGGCCACCACACAGCTGTAGCTGCTCTTTCTCTGCACTTTGTAATGCCTAAGTGGCCATCGTGAATCCTGTTTAACATCTCCTTCCTCATGCTGACAGGAATTACAATACGGTCTTGGAACAGCACCAACCCCTCCAGCTCCGTGAGCTGCGACCTCTCTGGCTGGTAAGCATTTAAAGACATCCAGGCTGCCCGGCTCTCGGGCCAGCCATCTCTTATGTACCTTATAACTTCTTGCAGATCTGTGTCCAAATATGTCTCTTTCTTTATCTCTTCCAGTTTCCTTGAAGAAATGGACTTAGAGGCCAGAACTGAATCAACATACACTTTTACATCCGACTCTGTGGAGGATTCTTCAGCAGCAGCCAGCGGGAGCCTGGACAGTGTATCTGCCACAACCAGCTGCTTCCCCGGCACATGCACTGCCTGAACATTGAACCTGAGTAGTCTCATTAAAAGTCTCTGGCATCTCAAGGGTGTTTTGTCGATGTCATAAGAATTGATAAGAGGGACTAGCGGTTTGTGGTCAGTTTCCAGACTAAATTTCTCCAAACCCACTAGATAACGCTGAAAGCGCTCACAGGCCCAAACTGCAGCCAGGCACTCTTTCTCAATTTGAGCGTATTTTGACTCCGCAGCCGTCAGTGTGCGGGAACAGTAGGCGATGGGCTGTAGTTTGTTGTCATTCAGCTGCAGGAGTGCAGCCCCCAACCCATAACTGCTTGCATCAGCACTAACCACAGTCTTTTTTGAAGGGTCGTAGAACCCCAGCACTGGGGCAGACCCCAGCAGGGACTTAGCATGCAGGAACGCTTTTTCTTGTGAGGGTCCCCAGACCCAGGCAACATCTTTCTTAAGCAACTCTGTGATAGGGTGCAAAACTGTAGATAAATCTGGAAGAAACTTGCCCACGTAATTTACAAGGCCCAATATCTGTCTCAGCTCATGTACATCAGAAGGGCTTTTCATCTGTTCGATAGCCCGAATTTTCTAGGGGTCCGGCTTGATGCCATCCCCGTTGATGATATGCCCAAAGTAGCATAATTCAGTTTTCCTAAAATGACATTTTTCTTTATTCAATTTCAGCCCAGACTCTTTGATAGCCTGCAGCACACAACTCAAACGCTGATCATGCTCCTCCACTGTAGACCCATACACTAGAATGTCGTCCATGACGACTGCTGTGCCCACGTGGCCACTCAGGAGAGAACTCATTTCCCTCTGAAAGATCTCAGGAGCGGAGGATATCCCAAAGGGAAGTCTGCAGAAACAGAACCGACCTACCGGAGTGATAAAGGTAGTCAGTTTGCGGCACTTTGGATCCAGGGGGATCTGCCAAAAGCCGCTAGAAGCGTCTAATGTGGAAAAGAACTTCGCCCCAGCCAACTTCGGGGCTATATCTTCCAGTGTCGGCAGCACAAATCTCTCCCTCTTCACTGCCTCATTCAACCTTTTCAGGTCCACACAGATGCGCACCTTTCCGTTTTTCTTTGCAACTGGAACAATGGGGGCACACCAATCAGTTGCTTCAACAACCTCTTCAATAACCCCCATAGACTTCATGCGCATGAGCTCTTTCTCCACTTGAGGCATGAGCGGGAACGGAATTCTACGAGGAGTAGAAATACTGTACGGGACTGCGTCACTTTTAAGTGCTATACGGACAGGTTTGCAGCTCAGTAGGCCCAACTCGCCAAACATATCTTCAGAGATCTCATTCACTCTGGCCACGAGGCCCAAGTCACAGGCTGCTTTTCTGCTCAATAAACTGTTAACACACTGACCTCGGATCACATGCACCCACATGGTGAACTTCCTTTGTTTGTACTCACAGCTGGCAAGAAATTTCCCCACACAATCAATGCGGCCACCAGGACTATGAACATTTGTAGTAACCTTCGCCAGCTGGGGCTGTCGAGGCAGTTTCATAAATTCAGCAAAAGACATTACAGTGATATCAGCTCCTGTGTCAATCTTAAAATCAACATTGGCTCCCATTACAGTAAAGGTAACTTTCCAATCTTCCTCTGAGCTTGTCCGTTCCACAACAGACCCCACAAAAGACACTTCCTGACCCTCCTGGTCACTGTCCACCTGCATCTCCTTAATGTATTCAGTTTTACACACCACTTCAAAATGGCCTATTCTGTTACATTTTCTGCATCTTTTATCTCTGGCCGGGCATATAGCACTCTGATCATGAGCCCGGTAGCACCGTGTGCATCGGCCATGTTGCACCCATCCACTTCTAGGCCTTTCCAGTACTTTAGATCTACCGCTCACACTGTGCCTTTCACTAGTAATTTTCCTAGACTGTTGCACTTCATCCACAATACTCTCAGACCTCAGATCAGCACTTTGCTTTTTCACCAGTTCACTCTGGCGGGCCATCCTAATAGCCCCGTCTAACGTTAAATCAGGCTCTAACTGCAGCTTCAGGGAGACTTCAGCATCTGCAATTCCAATAACTATTCTGTCTCTGATTTGCTCTTCTTTAGCAACACCAAACTCACAGAATTCAGCTAATTCATACAGGCTGCGCACAAATGACTCCACAGATTCTCCCACACGCTGATTACGTTTGTGAAAACAAGCTCTCTCATGAATCACATTTCTTTTGGGCACAAAGTGGGCACTGAGTTTATCCATAACTATATCAAAGTTAACTTCGTCCCCTTCTTGGAAAGTAAAAGCATTGAACACTGGCTCTACATCTTTCCCCATAGAATATAAAAGAGAATTAACTTGTACTTCACCACTCTCCTTGTTCAGTTTGGATGCAATCCTGAAGCGCTGAAACCGCTGACGCCATGTGGGCCAAGCTGCAGGCTGAGAAAAGTCAAAAGGCTCAGGTGGGGTAAACTTTGACATCGTCATCATCAGAAACAGAAGCGTAGTCCAGAACTTCTGACACCATGTCATGAGATGCAGGACATATGCAGGACACAGCAATGATGGTACAACTCTATTTTATTACAGAGCATAGCAATACACATCCAGACAGGTTGATTGTACTAAACTAACTGCGACACAGACACCGGACCTAAGCCCCGCCCACATGCTAGTGACATCACATCCTGCTCTCATCACAGGTATCTCTGTTGTATTTACTGCACACAAAACCTCCCTATCCTTCCATGACTTCAGTAAATTAATGTGATATATCTGCTCAGGTTTTCTTCTCCCTGGCTGACTCACCTTATAGTTTACATCACCACCTTTTAAATTATCTCATATGGGCCGTGCCATGTAGCCAGAAATTTATTTTCTACTTTAGGGACTAAAACTAGTACCCTGTCACCAGGCTGAAACACTCTATCCCTAGAATTATGATTATAACTGTGTGTTTGTGCTTCTTGGGCTTTTCCCATAAGTTCCCTAACTATGGTCATGACAGCCTCCATTTGATCCTGCATTTGAGATATATGCTCAATAACACTTCTATAGGGTGTAGTTTCCTGTTCCTGTGTCTCTTTAACAACATCAAGTAACCCACGTGGATGTCAACCATACAAAAGTTCAAAAGGTGAAAACCCTGTTGAGGCCTGAGGAACTTTCCTGATAGAAAACATTAAAGGGATAGTCTACACCAGAATTTTTATTGTTTAAAAAGATAGATAATCCCTTTATTACCCATACCCTACACAGTTATATAAATACACTTTTTTACCTCAGTGATTATCCTGTATCTAAGCCTCTGCAAACTGCCCCCTTATTTCAGTTCTTTTGACAGACATCCATTTTAGCCAATCAAAACTGGCTCACTGGAACTTCATGAGCATGAGCACAGTGTTATCTATATGACACACCCTCTAGTGGTGAAAAACTGTCAAAATGCCCTGAGTGAAGAGGCGGACTTCAAGGGCTTAGAAATTAGCATATGAACCTCCTAGGTTTAGCTTTCAACTAAGAATACCAAGAGAACAAAGCAAAATTGGTTATTAAAGTAAATTGGAATTTTTTATTAAAATTACATTCTCTATCTGAATCATGAAAATTTATTTTGGACTAGACTGTCCCTTTAAATAAGGCAATAAAAGGTCCCATTTTTTTCCATCCACATCAATGCCTTCTGTAACATACTCTTTAGGGTATTATTGAACCTCTCTACCAGCCCATCAGTTTGAGGGTGACATACTGAAGTTTTCAGATGCTTAATATGGAGCAGTTTACACAATTCTTTTGTAACCTTAGACATAAAAGGAGTCCCTTGATCTGTCAAAATTTCCTTGGGTATACCCACTACTACTAAACATAAGCATAAGTTCCTTTGCTATACATTTTGCAGAACTATTACGTAGGGGTACTGCCTCAGGATAGCGGGTTGCATAATCCAGGACAACCAGTATATACTGTACTGGTGTCCTCTGGCTTACTTCACCAGTGGACCTATCAAGTCCATGGCAATTCTTTCGAATGGCACATCAATGATTGGTAAATGCACTAATGGAC